>NC_141694.1:929968609-929991109 GCF_964263255.1 Lissotriton vulgaris
CAGGCGTGAAGTAGTACTATTAAAAAGTGCTTGTGAAGAAGCCTAAGTAAATTCATAATTATATCATAGAAACCTAAATCAATCCATAATTATAATAAACAAGCCTTTCTCAATGTTTAACTGTTACAGAGGGACAGTATATAACTATCTGAAAATGTTTTCCCAAATTAATTTAAAGTGCATAACATAGTTCTCCTTTCAAATTTATAAAATAACATCTTACCTTTAAAAAGAAGTTGAAGTTATTAGTGAAAATCCTATTGAAATGTACACCAGGAAGTAGTAGTCAAAATGGCTGTGTTTCCTTCTCTTCCTTTATATATATATATTCAGGTACATAACCAATCAAATGTCAGGTAAAAAAAAATTGAAAATGAAAGTAACATTTTCATTGGTTGTCAATTCCAACACTTCAGATGTGTTTTGTGAAGTAATTTACCTCAGGGTATTTAGAGAGGTCTACAGGCTAAATGGCTAAATGGAATTCCAAACAAATTTATAAAAATGGTAGGGATTGGTATGTAGTATGAGCTAATCTATATTTGGTGAAAGTGTTTCCAGTCGTTTTTCTGTAAATTACTTTCCCAACTTTTTTAATGGAGCGCTTTCCGGGTAGCGCCCCGGTACGCGAACCAGCAGCGTTACGGGAGTCCACCATTTTGTGTTTCAGTCGAATTAAGATACAAGATGGAGGGCAAATAATGTTCAGAATGGGTAGAAGGGGGCACGGTAGACGTATCTTGACCCCCTAGGTTTTCTGAGGGTGGTTGAGGAGGCCCATATGTGCGGGAAAAAAAACATTTTTTTAAGAAATTTCGCGCTGTTAGCTTCCGGTTCGCGTACCGGGTAGCGCTCCGGGGAGCGTAGTTTGTTGAAAATTAGTGGAAAAAGTTAGTGAAAAATAATAATTGTGAGTGATTAGATGTAGGGTAGCTCTGAGAAGAGCTTTTGGGTTTATGGTACATTTATGTACTTATAAGTAGGTACCAATGCACAGTCTTAAATTCAAAATGAAAATTCTGTTGCCCTCATCTGAGAAGTGAACTCCATCTCCTCTGTAGATATCTTGCATGTAGTAACGCAAGTTATTGTTGTACATGGAGCCCATTCCATGGTCTCTCATATAAGCTGAAACAGATTTGTTTACATGCTTCATCGACTTCTCAATTTGTGGACAAAATTGGTTCGACCACCTCCATTTCTGTCTTTGGCATATATTTGAATATACCAAGGCAGTTTGAGGAAAAAGTGCCATTAATTGCTCAAAGGTGTCCTTTAAAAGCATTTTTCAACGTTGAGCAGAGGAAAATATATGACGAAGTTACCAACCAAATTGATCATGGATTAAGTCATGGGAAGAAAGAGTGCTCATGTATGTCGTTGAAGACTGTCCGACTGTACGTGAGTGGAGAAGCGGGAACTGGAAAAAGTTTCCTCATTAAAGCAATTTCATGTTATTTGCAGAAAAGGACTGAGTCATCGCTGTCTTGTGTTGTCACCGCTCCAACTGGACTGGCAGCACATAACATTAAAGGAATTACTTTGCATCGTCTACTGATGCTGCCAGTGGAGCATGACAACAAATTACAATACCACAAGTTATCTGGAGATGCTTGTTGTGAAGTTTCAAGAGTCTTGAGGAAAATGAAACTTCTTATCATTGACGAAGTAAGCATGGTTTCTAATCTCATGCTTGCCTTTGTGCATTTGAGAATGCAAGAAGTTCTTAAAACAGAGTATGATGTGTTATTTGGTGGCAAACACATCATTGTTTTCGGAGATCTTCTGCAGCTGACACCAGTGAAAGGACAACCTGTGTTCAAAATACTCACGCATGAAGATACCAGGAAGTGCCTAGGGAGCATTGGCAACGTAAATATATGGTTAAACTTCAATTATGCTGAACTGCATGAAAATATGCGTCAGGCGAAGGATGAAGATTACAAGAATATTCTACAAGATGTTAGATTTGGAAAAGTGACCGAGCATGCAAAAGAAGCTTTACATGCACGATTACTGTCAAATTTATATCCAGAACAAGACGTTGTGCCTGAGAATATTTTTAAGAAAATTACTGAGAAGAAATCTGGAATATGTTTGATGCCAACTCTAGCAGAATGTGCCATCTTCAACAACAAAATGTTGCATTTAGAAAACCAAGAGATTGTGAAACTAGAAGCTATTGACAGAGTAGAGCATATGGGATCCACAATTATTTTGTCTGAGAATTTGAAATCAAAATTGGATTCATTAGAGAAGACTATATCTAAAACTGCAGGTTTTGAAAAGACTCTGAATGTGTGCTTAAATTGCAGTATAATTTTAAGAAGGAATTTACATGTTGAAAGAGGTCTGGTAAATGGATCAATGGGTAATGTTGTTGATTTTCTGAAATACAGAAATAGAGATGGAATTGAATTTTTAAAAATTAAATTTGATGGCATTGAGGAACTACAGCTAATTGGTCGTTGTTCTGCAAGATTTTTGCTTGTAAAAGACTTATATGTGCGCCGTAAGCAGTTTCCTGTTTGCTTGGCATATGCGGTGACAATCCATAAATCTCAAGGTTTAAGTGTAGACAGTGCTTTGGTGAATATTGGCAGTTCTGTGTTCAAGGAGGGTATGGCATATGTGGCATTGTCACGAGTTAGAACTTTATCGGGTTTGTACTTGATTGAGTGCGATGTCACAAACATTTGTGCGGATCTAGATTGTGTTAAGGAATACAATAGGTTAAGAAGAGAGTATGCGCCACATTTGCCTCAATATCCTTTGTTTGAGAAACGTGTGGTAGGCCCGAAACGAAGAAATGTGACCAATAGTAGGGAGGTTATAGCAAAAAGACGAAAAGTCGATGAACCTGAAATTATAAGCAGAAAGAAAATGGATTCTGTTGAAGATGTTCTTGGTTTTAAATTTGAAAACAGTTCTGGTGTCAACTGCTATGCTAATGTAGTGGTTAATGTTTTGTTTTCTCTAGTAAATGTAAAAGAAGAGATTGTGGTCAATTCGGATCAAAGATTTTCAAGTTTCTTAAACTCTGTGTTAGAGAAATGTAGCACTGATAGAACAAAAATACAAAGTGTGTCTGAAATTCGAAATCTGTTAGACAGATGTTCAGGTCAAACACAATTCTCTCAAAATATTCAGCAAGATTGTCAGGAGTTTTTAATGTATATGCTTGATGTATTGCATGCTGAAGGTGTAGATGTAGATCACCTGTTTGGGCTTTCTTATCAATGGCAGCATGACTGCGAGAATTGTAGGGTATCAAGTACTACTAGTGTAGACTCAGAAAGATTTATATATTTAACTTTGCCAGACAGTAAATCAGTGTCCTTTAATAAGCTAGTAAAAGTAGCTGATCACAACATGGAGTGTAGCCAATGTAAATCTGAAATGATGTCAACATTATTTATACGAAGATATGGCCTGTATGTCATTTTAATGTTCCAACGATGTAGGCCTGATGGAACAAAATTGACAACTTTAATTAAAAATGTTGTTGCTTCGCAGTTGTCAATATCAGGAAGGACTTTTGTAACTGCAGCAATTATATATCATGACGGTCCTACAACAACATCAGGACATTACACAACTTATTTAAAGTCCAGAAACGGCTGGTCATTCTGCAACGATTCTGTTTTAACTTTCAAAAAGAAATTGCCTTTTGACCTTAAAAATTCTTACCTGGTGTTTTTAAAACCAAAATTTTAGGGAAAGAATCTCGGAATTTGTTCTGAGGAATTTCAAGAGGTTCATGGAGTAGAAGGAATGTAAGTCTGCAATGCTGTCTAGATTATTTGTCCAAACTTTTGATTATAATGTCATTTTAAAAATTCAAAAATATAAACCTGATGCAAGTAAGTCTGCTTCATAGTAAGCAGTATCAGTGTCATAGGAAATGTAGAACATGAGAGAGCAACAAGGGTAAGATATTAGTAGTCCAAGATTGTGAAAGTAATCTGAAACGTTTTCTTTCTGAAAGTTGCGAAAATAGAAAATGACGGGATTTGCTTACAAGAATTCCAAGAGTTGTAAATGGCTCTTACATGATTTGGCCTTGTGGAAACATGTGGTAGAAAGCGAGAAGTCTTTTATCGTATGTAACATATTTTTCAAAACGATGGAGGTTTTCTTTCAGAAAGTGGCGGACTGAAAATATTAACAGCACAACAGAGTGTAAGCTGTTCATAGGACATCCTTCGACGTCATGGAAAGTAAGTTAATTTTAAGGAGTTTTGAATTCTGATTTCTTATGTTGTATGGGTTTTTTAAACACAATCATTTTGATTGTGTTTTTTTTTCCCCGCTGTTACATGATGAATACCTTCAAGTCACTGATTTTAGTGAAATTTGATACATTCTGAGAACAGCAAAAATAAACCATTTAACATGTATAATTAATTCTCTACTTTTTGTACTTATGATATACATTTAGAAATGTGTAGTAGACATGGAGAAGCTGAGGCTTCTGTAAGTGTCACAGTTGTTGCATACAGTGCTGCACTTCTGGGTACTGTTTTATTTGGAAACCTGAGTAGGCCTCACCTCAAACAAACCTCTGGATAGGACACATCTTATTTGCATCCTGAAACAATCATTTAAAATATTAGGGACAATTTTATGATGGCTTTACACCTCTTTTGCGCTGCCATTGCATCAATGTTGTGAGACAGCAGCAGTGCAAAAGATGCACCATGTTCCAAAATAGGCCTCACTTCATCTGCATCAAGACACTGTTAGTTTAAAATATATATCTTTAGGACTGTGTAGGGGGCCTGGAGAAGCAGAGGCTTCTGTAAGTGTCAAAGTTGTTGAAAAACTGTTTGTCCTTCAACCTTTTCCCGAGTCTTTTCTAATTTTTAAATACATGTTTTAATATTTTTCAAATGTTTGTTCTCTCTTTCACAGATTGAAACTATGAAAATAAAAAGTGAATAAGTTAACGACAATTATAAGGTAAATGTTTTGTACTCTTTTCGTTACATTTCTGTCACATTCACCTACTATTAGTTCCACAGCTTCTATAGGACTTCAGACTATAGGGCTTTAAACAAAGTTTAACTAAATGTGGCAATTTGGAGCTGTGCCCGTGGCTTTTAGGTCAATGCGCAAGCGCATTGACCTAAAATGCGTGTGCACATTACCAAATCGCCGTCTGTTCCCTCAGCCGCACTCCTCCCACACCTTTGAAGTGAAGCTTAGCTTCACTTCAAAGGCCCCGGCTGCTTCACACCCTCATTCCACTCTACCCGCTCCGTCCCCTCCCCTGCCCGCCGTGTGCATTTCTCCCCCCCCCCACAGCAACGCCACTCACACACGCAACGCCACTCACACATGCAACGCCACTCACACACGCAACGCCACTCACACACGCAACGCCACTCACACACACAACGCCACTCACACACGCAACTCATCCACGCAACGCCACTAATCCACGCAATGCCACTCATCCACGCAACGCCAATCATCCACGCAACGCCACTCATCCACGCAACGCCACTCATCCACGCAACGCCACTCATCCACGCAACGCCACTCATCCATTTGCAAAACCAAAAGGTCAAACTCTTCTATTGCAAGACCTATTGCATTTTCAATGCTTGATTCTTTCACTTCCTTATCTATTTTGTTTTTCACAATTATATCCTCTTCCATCTTTTCTTCGGTAAATAAATCTATTAAACAGCATCTCTGGTTTAGTCCCTATAGCTGTCTTTCTTTTAACATTACTCTCTGTTTACTTCCCTTGTACTTACTCCTTTTTAAAAAAAAAAAAAAATTTGGGGTTAGCTCCCGGTTCGCGTACCGGCGAGCGAACCGGAAAGCGAACTAAAAGAAATAGAGCTTGCCAGAGTGCTAAACATTCTAGCAAATTTTTGTATAAAGGGGAGGTAGTTCTGAAAAGAACTCTTTTTTTATGTTTTTGTTGTTTTATATATTTTTTTTACTTTTCTGAACATTTTTTTTTTGGTATTTTTTGAACAATTTTATGTTTTTTTTGTTTTTTTGAAAGGGAAAGAACAAAAAACAGGCATTGAAAAGGGCTCAACAGGAGCAAAAAAAAAAATTATTTCTTGGGGCGTTTAGAGCACTTGTGACTTTCATATGCTCTATTTACTAACTTAATGCTCATATTGGCACATGAAAGTAAAGTACCACAATATAAACAAACAATCTTCATGTGCACAAAGTTTTCCTGGATGTTTGGCACTGTTTCCCGTGCCTCTGGCCCTGACAGAGATATTTCTGCTGATGTCCTGGCCACAGAAGTTGGAGGGTTGTCTTGCAGGTCACGCATCTCTGCCCGGCTATAATTTAGAGGTTGCCACCTCTGCATGTGACGGTGCATAGTATAGCTGCCATAACTATACTTTTTATCTGTGCCTCTAGATAAGTTCTGCTTGCATATTAGGCACGTCACATAGCGAGCATTAACTTTTTTCTCTCCTGCAGGAAATGAAAAAAACTGCCAAATAAAACTGTTTTTATAATGAGATACCCGGGGCAACTCTTCTAAAAATTGTGGTGCCTGTTCTTCCTCTTCCTCTTCTTGATCCTCTTCCTCCTCTGGGTTTGCAAGGAACTGTGGAGGTGGTCCTCTCTTCCTATGAGGAGGTGGTGGTGGTGGGGGTCCACCAGCTGAAGCTACTAGTGAAGCCATTTTCCACTGTGCAAAATAGGTCTTCCTTTCACAAAGTTGAAAGTCAGAGTGAGAAAAAAGGTGGGGGCTTTCATCATTTGGGAAAAAAAATAGTTCTAAACCAATGAAAAGTGTTATTGTAAGGTCACCTGACCTAGTCTTACATCATTAGGAAACCAAAAGTGAAATGAACCAATGAAAAGTTTTATTAACAAGTCACATGACCTGTTCCGCTTACGTTACGCGCTGCGCTCCGGATCGCTTCTGGGAAGCTGCGTTTCGCGCCTCTGTTCGCGGTCCGGAGCACTTCCGGGTGCGCTAACGCGACGCGTCATAAGACGCATTATACGGCAACGTGATATGTCACGCTTCCGCGACGCGTCACGATGTTGATTTCTAACGCGGCAGTTGCGCAAACGGAACGTTTACCGGTTAGCGGACCGGGTCGCGGCATCAAATTGAGCTAACGGAAAGCTTCCCGGTTCGCGAACCGGGAGCGGAAAAAAAATAATTTAAAAAAATTAATCATAAACATATAAAATATATTTTTGGATTTAAAGAAAAATACATTTTACAGCTACAGATATTAGCTTTTCAAAAACCAATGAAATTCACTGAAAAAACCATAGGTTATAGACCATATATAGTTAGGAATTTGAATTTACAAAACCTTGAAAATTCACTGAAAAAACCATAGGTTATAGACCATATATAGTTAGGAATTAGCATTTACAAAACCTTATTTTACTCACACAAAACCATTGAAATTTCATATATAGTTAGTTGCACTAACTATATATCGCGCACCCGCAATCCACTGCTGATCATGTCACATATTACATCATTCATGACATGGTCAGTGACATCACTGATGACATCACTGATGACATCTCAAATGACATCACCGATGAAATCACTAATGACATCTCATTTGCCATTACTGATCACATCACTGATGACATCATTCATGTGATAATACGGTGAACCTCTTCAGACTCTAATATAATCTTAGATACACTCAGAGTAAATAGACGCTCACAGACTGTCACTCATCCATGGAGTTACTCACACACCTAGTCAGTCATGCAAAGAATCAATTACACCTCCATTCCCTCAACTATACAGTTATACACACCTTACTAATTCAAACATATACTAAAACATATTTACTCTCTTATACAATCCCTGATACAAGTTCTCAATGATCCATACAGCCACTCACACATTCACTGGCTCTTATGCACAGTTATTTATATATGTCAACTCTCACATGTACTGTGTTTTACATATGTACTTACTTTGACATGTAGCACTGAGATATCCATTCACTCACCAATACACTCATGCACACAGTCAACTGCCCATACAGATGTTTCCACATGCACTTTTGAACCCATACATCTAGTGAATCAACTGTTCACACATCTATGCACAGAGTCACACACCTCACAGCCACCCACACACACACACTCACTCTCTCATACAAATACTTGGGCAACCTATCATTAACCAATATACTTAATCATAAAGCTACTGATCAACATAAGCAGCAGTTTACAGAACAACAGATATAATGATGCACAAATTAAGACAGTTTAGTCACTAACCCATGCACTCAGTGAGACACATTTAATCACTCACTCATACAGTCAGTCATGCACCTACTAAATCCTTCATCCAGAGACTTATACATCCACTCATTCTTCAATCTGTAAGGCATATTTTGACTTTTCAGAAACATACAGTCACTGGATGTTGTCATCAGTGATGTCATCAGTGATGTCATTTGAGATGTCATCAGTGATGTCATCAGTGATGTCACTGACCATGTCATGAATGATGTAATATGTGACATGATCAGCAGTGGATTGCGGGTGCGCGATATATAGTTAGTGCAACTAACTATATATGAAATTTCAATGGTTTTGTGTGAGTAAAATAAGGTTTTGTAAATGCTAATTCCTAACTATATATGGTCTATAACCTATGGTTTTTTCAGTGAATTTTCAAGGTTTTGTAAATGCTAATTCCTAACTATATATGGTCTATAACCTATGGTTTTTTCAGTGAATTTTCAAGGTTTTGTAAATGCAAATTCCTAACTATATATGGTCTATAACCTATGGTTTTTTCAGTGAATATATATATATATATATATATATATATATATATATACATACATATGTATACATATATGAAAAACACAAGGTGCCCTGAGGCGGGAACAAGCCAGCTTGCAGGGTGGTTTGCACCACAACTTTAATTTGAGCAGATTACACAGTCCAAAGTTGCAAATAACAATCCTTACGCGTTTCAAAGCTTCACAGCTTCTTCGTCAGAGGAAAGTCACCAAATGTCAAGGAAATGCTGCCTCCAAGCATTTAAACGCATGCGCCAATTATTGCTCCCAGGTGGGCTCTGTGAAAGGCATGCTGGTGCTTGTAGTAAGATGACAGGCATGTTTTACCTCCGTGGGTTTCCAATTCATCCGTGACACTGATACAGTTCATTAAAATACCCATGTGGGCCTCCGGGCCGTGACTGCTGCTAATAACATCTTTCTGCCCTGCTGCGCCTTCATATCCACGGGAGATTCCTGTAGAGAGGCCCCACACAACCAGGGGTGGCAAGTTCCCTGCGGCCAGGCTGCCGCAATTTAAATGAAAAACACAAGGTGCCCTGAGGCGGGAACAAGCCAGCTTGCAGGGTGGTTTGCACCACAAATTTAATTTGAGCAGCTTACACAGTCCAAAGTTACAAATAACAATCCTTACGCGTTTCAAAGCTTCACAGCTTCTTCGTCAGAGGAAAGTCACCAAATGTCAAGGAAATGCTGCCTGCAAGCATTTAAACGCATGCGCCAATTATTGCTCCCAGGTGGGCTCTGTGAAAGGCATGCTGGTGCTTGTAGTAAGATGACAGGCATGTTTTACCTCTGTGGGTTTCCAATTCATCCGTGACACTGATACAGTTCATTAAAATACCCATGTGGGCCTCCGGGACGTGACTGCTGCTGTGAAGCTTTGAAACGCGTAAAGATTGTTATTTGTAACTGTTTGTGACTTTACTCCACCCACCTGAGCATCCACCAACGGAAGAACGATTGGGACTACTTTGCGGGTGCCTGTCGGGATTTGCTGTGATGGAGTAGGCATCTGATGAAGGCACAGACCGAAACGCGTCATGCCATGGCTCCCGTGATATTAAATTTTCTTCTGGTATTCCCCGCTGTGTCTCTCCGATTCTTTCAAGTAAGGAATCTTTCGTGACATAATCCCGCGCCAGTCCTGGGCGCATTGGAGCAGACCCGCTTCGTCTAGGGGAAGAGCCACAAGGACAGCTTCGGCAAATTTCTCATTCCAAGGTATTGGACAGGCTCTAACCCACCGCATCCAGTCTCAGTAAGGTGCTGCTGCACCATTGGCAGTTCGTGACTTCACGGAGGGATTGGGATCACTGTATCATCTCTCTCAGGCCGACATTGAGTTTGGACCAAATGCGGGTGAAGCGTTGGGGACCCAGGAGGACAATTTAACTCACCAGCTTCTGCCTGCCAAGAACCGCAACCCACGCTCTCATTTTGCTCAGGGCCCACCTAAGGACACAGGGTTTGGGAGAAAGGAACTTACCTGCAAGCCGCGAGAGGTGCATGCTGGTACTTGCAGTCTGCCTACGCAACTGCAGTACTGTTCGTGACTTTACTCCACCCACCTGAGCATCCACCAACGGAAGAACGATAGGGACTACTTTGCGGGTGCCTGTCGGGATTTGCTGTGATAGAGTAGGCATCTGATGAAGGCACAGACCGAAACGCGTCATGCCATGGCTCCCGTGATATTAAATTTTCTTCTGGTATTCCCCGCTGTGTCTCTCCGATTCTTTCAAGTAAGGAATCTTTCGTGACATAATCCCGCGCCAGTCCTGGGCGCATTGGAGCAGACCCGCTTCGTCTAGGGGAAGAGCCACAAGGACAGCTTCGGCAAATTTCTCATTCCAAGGTATTGGACAGGCTCTAACCCACCGCATCCAGTCTCAGTAAGGTGCCGCTGCACCATTGGCAGTTCGTGACTTCACGGAGGGATTGGGATCACTGTATCATCTCTCTCAGGCCGACATTGAGTTTGGACCAAATACGGGTGAAGCGTTGGGGACCCAGGAGGACAATTTAACTCACCAGCTTCTGCCTGCCAAGAACCGCAACCCACGCTCTCATTTTGCTCAGGGCCCACCTAAGGACACAGGGTTTGGGAGAAAGGAACTTACCTGCAAGCCGCGAGAGGTGCATGCTGGTACTTGCAGTCTGCCTACGCAACTGCAGTACTGTTCGTGACTTTACTCCACCCACCTGAGCATCCACCAACGGAAGAACGATTGGGACTACTTTGCGGGTGCCTGTCGGGATTTGCTGTGATGGAGTAGGCATCTGATGAAGGCACAGACCGAAACGCGTCATGCCATGGCTCCCGTGAAATTACATTTTCTTCTGGTATTCCCCGCTGTGTCTCTCCGATTCTTTCAAGTAAGGAATCTTTCGTGACATATATATACATATATTACCTACTGGCGGTCGCCAGTAGGTATATATAGTTAGGATTTTTTCTCTATGGGATTTTTGAAAATTCTATGTCTAATAACTTTGGCGTTTGTGGACGGAATTGGCTGAAATTTTCAGGAAAATGGAACATTTTGTTTCTGAGCAGCCCCTGACAATTCAGGGGGGTTTCATCAAGGGGGGGGCGAGAAAAAAGGGGGTCCCAAAACGCGTTTTTCCCATGTTAATTTCCATAGGGCGGTTGGCCTCACTTTTAGCTCGAACGGCTGAATGGATTTGCACGAAACTTGGCAAAATTGTAGGGACTGTTAGGCCGATATGCCTTTGCTAGGTCTCAATATATGTGCTCCAGTGGATTTTGAGTAATTTAGGTTCAAAAAAAGATATATATCTGGGCGGAGCCTAACCACACATCTGATCTGATTGGCTGTCAGCACTTCATCCAAGAAGTGTTGGCAGCCATCTTGGGACCAATATACATGATAGCACCTCATTAAAAAGCATTGTAGTTAATAGAGGGTTTTAGGACTTTAGTTACATTATAAATCATTTGTTGATGGTACCATACTCGTTTTAGGAATTGTGGTGGGTTCTAAGGTGATTTTACCATGTGAAAAAACCTTCTGCTGTGATATCATGAATATTGTTTGAAAGAAAACTAATATCTCATGATTTTCCCACAGTGGTTTGGAAGGGGATCTATAAGCTAAACTGAAAGCATATTTTCTGTAAATTCACATTATCTTTCTCAGTCATGTGAAAATGAAGTCTGACATTCTCAGTAAAACATGCACATCCAACAAGGACAGAGACTGTCAGTTGATTCCTTTGTGTTCTACTGCAGCCTCCTAGAGTGTTCTAAAGAACAACTAGAGCGCTAACAGTCCTACTTATTACAAAGGTATGGCACACCTGAAGCCATCTTGATTGGAATAAAGTGGTAACTCTTAAAACATTTAATTTAAAAAGAAACAACATGAGGGGGTATATTTTGCCATAGAAAGTATGATTAGTCCTGCAGAATGAAAAATTAGGGCACATTTTGAGTGACTTCTCAAATCCTTTTCTATTTCATTAAAACATTCTGACATGCAGTCTCCCAAAATGGCCACCAGAGACAAAAGAGCCAAAATGTAGCCCAAATATCACCCAGATGTAGCCCAAGTATAGCCCAATGACAGAATGTCCCAGAGTGTTCTAAAGAACAACTAGAGCGCTAACAGTCCTACTTATTACAAAGGTATGGCACACCTGAAGCCATCTTTATTGGAATAAAGTGGTAACTCTTAAAACATCTAATTTAAAAAGAAACAACATGAGGGGGTATATTTTGCCATAGAAAGTATGATTACTGCTGCAGAATGAAAAATTAGGGCACATTTTGAGTGACTTCTCAAATCCTTTTCTATTTCATTAAAACATTCTGACATGCAGTCTCCCAAAATGGCCACCAGAGACAAAAGAGCCCAAATGTAGCCCAAATATCACCCAGATGTAGCCCAAGTATAGCCCAATGACAGAATGTCCCAGAGTGTTCTAAAGAACAACTAGAGCGCTAACAGTCCTACTTATTACAAAGGTATAGCACACCTGGAGCCATCGTGATGGGAATAAAGTGGTAACTCTTAAAACATTTAATTTAAAAAGGAACAAAATGAGGGGGTATATTATGCAATAGAAGGTATTATTAGTGCTGCAGAAAGAAAAATTAGGGCACATTTTGAGTGACTTTTCAAATCCTCTTCTATTTCATTAAAAAATTCTGACATGCAGTCTCCCAAAATGGCCACCAGAGACAAAAGAGCCCAAATGTAGCCCAAATATCACCCAGATGTAGCCCAAGTATAGCCCAATGACAGAATGTCCCAGAGTGTTCTAAAGAACAACTAGAGCGCTAACAGTCCTACTTATTACAAAGGTATGGCACACCTGAAGCCATCTTGATTGGAATAAAGTGGTAACTCTTAAAACATTTAATTTAAAAAGGAACAAAATGAGGGGGTATATTTTGCCATATGAATTATGATTAGTGCTGCAGAAAGAAAAATTAGGGCACATTTTGAGTGACTTCTCAAACCCTCTTCAATTTCATTAAAAAATTCTGACATACAGTCTCCCAAGATGGCCACCAGAGACAAAAGAGCCTAAATGTAGCCCAAATATCACCCAGATGTACCCAAAGTATAGCCCAATGACAGAATGTCCCAGAGTGTTCTAAAGAACAACTAGAGCGCTAACAGTCTTACTTATGACAAAAGTATGGCACACCAGAAGCCATCTTGATTGGAATGAAGTGGTAAGTCTGAAAACACTCAATTTAACAAGCATTTGCAATGCAATAGGTCTCGCAGTTGTTAGAGTTTGAGCCATTGGCATTGTAAATGGCAATGCCTTTTATTTATGTGTTGGTTTATAAAACGTAAATAAAAGGCATTGTCAATTACAATGCCAATATGTTAAACTCTCGCAAATACTAGACCTATTGCATTGCAAATGCTTGTTTAGATGTGTTTTGCACTTTACAAACATTCTACGATTACAAATATAACCTAAGCCCTACATACACAATAGTTTCCTATCCAAGATCACTAAGGTCTAGGCCTACCAGAAAGGGGATGGTTTGCAGGCAGTGGGGCAGAAGAGTCATTCTTGCCCAGGTCCAGGGTTTTTTGAGGGGCTCTACACTCCTGCGGCTTCAAAAAAATATATATATATCCAGATGCTGATGTACCATTTTGTTTCTTTCTCTAATGCACATATTTATAAACTTTGAAAAAGATTCTATCAAAAAGGGAATGGAAGTCCTGGTTTTAACATAACATGCTCAACACTTTGCGAACCAAAGGTAGTAAATCAATCAATCAGTAATCTTATAAAGCGCGAATACTCACCCATAAGTAATTGCAGTCTTCTCAAACATTACGGTAAACTCTCTAAGTAGCTGCATTACTGCATGGAAAAATGCAGGAGAGCCGAGTATCTTGGCAATTCAGAGATAAATGTTTGCTATGCAAGGTGACTGGACAGGATGCCTTATTTCAAGAATGACCTGAGGAGGCCCGAAGTGACTCCAGGTAAATGAAAATATCCAACCTCACTGAAATTACAGTTTGAAAAGGTTTGATGCCACTTATGCACCCTGAGCCCAAATATACAGTTGTACATCCTGCAAGAGTTGTGTGTGTGTCTGGATGTGTGTTTGCATCTCGTATGAGAGTATATTTGTGTGCGTGTGGTTGTAACACCTATAACGGGGCAACACAGCACAGTTGTATGTGGTTGAAAATCCTATGAGTGTGTGTTTGGTTGTAACTCATACGAGAACATGGTTGTGTGGTTGGTTGTAACTCTTGTAAGAGAGAGACAGAGTGTGCGTGATTGTTACTCATATGATGGAGTTTTGCAGGTGTATATGGTAGTACCTCCTTGAGAGAGTGTCTGCATGTGGTTGTACCACCTATGAGAGTGTGGGTTGTACCACCAAGGAGAGGGTGTTTGTGTGGTAGTACCTACTATAAGAGTGTGCATGTGTTTGTAGCACATAAACCAGAGACATTGTTAATGTGTGCATGCTTGTAAATCCTGTGTGTGTGTGTGTTGTACCATGAAAACGAGTGAGGGTGTCTTGTGGGGGTGATTGTAACTCCTCTAAGAAAGAGAAAGAGAGAGTTTGTGTGTGTTGTTGTAACTCATACAAGAGAGTTTTTGAGTGGTCCCTGCATGACTTCTGTGCCCTGCCTACTTGCCTCCGTAAAAGGAAGTAGGGCTTCTACACTGCACTGCGTGTCAGCGTCAGTACTCAGGCACCCTGTTCAAACAAATCCTTCTCCGCCACTCTCCAGACATGTCACAAACAGAGATAATGTCGTCTTCTGGGTGTTCATCGTTATTTGTGGCTTGAAGCCGGTTAGGTTATAAGTAGGCTTTCCTGTTTTCAGTTTCCATTTTTGGTAAATTCTGGTGGGGTTTTTTCAGTGTTTTCCAGTGATTTCAATACCTTAAAAAAACAGTGATTATCAGTGGTTACACATTTCCGCACCATAAAAAACAACAGAAACAGTGTTTTTCCGGTGTTTATAGACCGTTCCTGCACTGATAGAGCATGGTATATCGACATTAAACGTACAGTGTATATGAGGGTCAAATAACTTATTGTAGTACACTATACAATACTTCCTCAGTGAGTCTTCGGTCTTGTGTGCTCGCTCCTTCCTTCCCATGTAAACTTTTATCTGTGAAAAGGCCCTCTCAACATTGACCATCAAATAAGGGCTTCAGCAAACTGTGGCTGAGTTCAGACCAGGGCACATGAGAAGGGCAGGGGCAAGGAGAGGCCCTTTGTGTGCACAAATAGGCTGCCCTACTCAATTGATGTCTGTTCTGCATGCTTTACCAAATTTATTTGCTCCTGTATTCTCAATTTACTTCTCGATTGCAGTAATATTATTACTGCATGGGGGCCCTACCCCCCAAAGTTAAAGCTCAACTGTAGATTAGGGCCTCAGTAGGGTCTGCCTACAGCAAGCACCTCTACCAACCCTTGCGGTCACACACAACAGAGTAGCTACTTACTTGACCCACCAGAAAGCACCTTGGGGCCTCTACAAGATGTAGGAGAGCACTACAGCAATTCTACAATACAATGCAGGCGAGGGTCTGATTAAAAGGCCTGGAGGCCATGATTTCCAGCAGCCTGGATCTGTCAAGCTCTAGGTGTCCATCGCCCAGAGGACGCGCAGATGTCCTAAGTGCTAGGGTGGTCCAGTATCAAAGCGGGTGCTTGGGGGGAGGGGTACAGAAGGGGCACAGAGAAACTCAAAACTTATTTCAAATACCCCAGCAACAACGGCCTTGTATCCACTCATACTCTTTCAAATATTATAAAACACGCATACACATTCTGCGGATCTAACAAATGCCCTTATTTTTGTGGATTGTAAAACAGCATGCATGGGAAATCCTCTGTATCTCTGTGTCTTTATCCATTAATAGATGTGTGTTTATCTTTGCATGCAGGTTGAGGTGATTGGAAACATAAACACAGGTACATTCTAGATTGTTCCTGCAGCAGCGGCTAATTTGCCCTCATCTTCTCAGTACAAAGTTAACTTTTTGTGCACATGCTTCGCCGTTTCCCAGCTCCGGACATGCTGAGCGGTTCCCAAAACTAAAAATAGCAAAAGAAAAAAAGTCTTATGAGAAGCTGAAGGACTCAGGCCTTCCTTCCTCACTGCCCTTTGTAGAAGCTTTTTTTCTTGCCAGTGTGAAAGACATCACCCACTTAACTTAGCTAATTTACTGCATTTTTGTCCTTTTACATTAGACACACTTAAGACATTGAGTCTGGGCCCTGGTTTTAACCAGAGTACCTACGCCATGATGTAATGGGGAGGTGGGTGGGAAGATATAATCACAAAAATAATAGATTCAATTGGTTGTCACTTATTTTAATTTCCTAAATGTACAAACTAGAATGTGTGGAACAAAAGTGATGTACCCAGGATTACACAATTTTTTTTAAAGTTCTGAATCTGGCATTAGGGATCTTGGCCGACAGTATACAGTCATCATTGGTACATTTTAGATTTGCTTCCAAAGATCTCAAATCACTACATGTAATCTGTAGGCAGCTGAGCCAATTCTGATTTTTTTAAGCTAGAAAAGTTAGTGTTCTTTAGTCGATGGCTGTATGAATATAGCCAGGCTTTACTTATGTGCTGCGTGTTAAACCTCCTGATGTATGTCACAACTACTTTGTGACTCTGTTTGCCACACTGTGGCCTTTTGTCTTGAGAGACACTTGTTGTCTGATCTGGCTTCATAGGCAACACCATTATGGAACGTGTTGTTTTACTTTCAAAATAAATACAGGCTGAAAAAAACAAGTATGCGTAGTGCTAAGGGTTTAGAAGTCACGAACACCTTATGCTATGGTACCATATTGTGAAGTCTGTATAGTTTGCAGTACTCCAGCAGGACACAAAGTTACAAGCGATATCTTCCGCCAGTCCTGAAGTTTTTCCCAAAAGCAAATCACATTCTGAAACATATAGCTTTGCTTGTAACAATATAAGTGTGGGCTTACAAATCTTCAGCATAAGCACATATGTTTTTATAAAGCGCTTTGTAGACTTTTACTGTATCTCAGCACTGCACATAATGACACAGTCACACAACTGAATGTAAGTAGTGGTATTGTGCTGACCTACTGGGAAAAGAGACATGTGCACAGAAATAAGTGGACCTAGCAAAAAAACGTGCAGAAAGGCATAAGGGGCCCTATTTTGAAGTAAAAAAAGAGATTTACACAGCAGTAATGGGGCCTGCCTAGGGGACATAACTGAAGTAATAGAACAGCTTTATGCGGGATAAACTGACCTGCCTATGGCAGTAAAATAGTGACAGGCGTAGAAATAAGGAGACATACCCCGGAAGTTTAAAAAAAAAAGCAGCTGTCTACACGGATAATGGGGACTGCTTGAGAAGTAAAAGAAAACAGTCACAAGAAAAGGGAAGTGAAAGAGAACTGTACACAGAAAATAGCAATTAATGAAGAGAATTTTTTTTCCAGGACACAAAAAATATCACTCGTTCATAGGAACTACTGCGCCATTTATGCATGAGGATTTTCATTTACAAGATTTAATGGTAACAGTTGTTTTTGTGAATTATATAAAAGTCTAACACCTCTTCAAATTAAGCCGTTTGTCGAGAGTGAACTCAAGAACACACAGTTTATCAGAAGCATGAGAGACCAAGTCATCCCTGCTAACATACCTTTGCAAACCTTCTTTTATGACAGATTTCTGAGCAACACCCTTCATCTTAGAGACATAAAGGTAAAAAAGAGTAGGCATCATATTAAGTGTGTCGCGGAGGGTGACTTGAAAACCCTGTGGGACTAAGGCAAAGATATTCACGAGCCAGTCTGTGTATGGAGAACACTCACCGCGACTCCAGTTGCACAGACATGTCAAAACGTCTCCCTGTTCCTCTCTGTAAGGAAGTCCTCTTGTGTTTGCATCAACATCGTTGTGAGCGTCTAAGAAACTGTAACGGCCAGATCTACCAACTTTGATACTGGGCTGGAGAACCGGGTTTGGGTCCCCGCAGCGGCTCACCATCATGTGATTCTGGGCAAAAAAGTTAATTTCACTGTGCCTACACAAAATTAATCTGTCCTGTCTGTAAAGAAACTGGTACTCATGGAAAGCATTCTAAAGCCTCTAAAGTCGAGTTCGCGCATATAAAACTGCCCAAAAAAAAGAAATACGGTACAGAAACACACGACAAGCAATCATTATATACAGCCAGATGCAACTAGAGCCAAATTTCGGTGTGGGGGGAGGGTATTTTTAAGACAAAATTTCGGGGGATGAGTGCTAATTCTTAAAGCAATCGGCAGAGTGGAGATGGTGGGGCGCTAATTAGGCGTGAAAACAAAACAAAGGTTCCTGAATAAGTAGATGGTCTTTCAAAGACCTGCGAAGTGCTTGCTCGGGTGCGGCTGTGTGTGTGTCCGGGGAAGCTGAAACACACAAAGTGGGGGAGGGGAGCTGAAGCCCTTTCAGCACAAGGGGACAAAAGAATTGTACTGTAGAGTTTTAAACCCATCAAAGTCTAGTATTGGGACGGCTAACAAAAATGTTATGTGTCTGACTCATCTACTTGATCCCAGTAGAGATGTAAGTCATTGGGGCTCGAGCTCTCATGAGCGCGGTCGGTGCACTAGCTCACTGAGCTGCTTTACAATTCGCGCTGCCTGCTAATTGCCTGTGGTGAGACTGCAGAACCTACAAAAGATTTTGGTATATCCAGTATTTACTTCTAGTGTTGTGTGTTTATAGCGTACTAACTACTGTGCTTACTCATAACAAAAGCAATGGTACTGCTTTTACCAACCTCCAAATGATAGACAGGTGAGTCAGCCCCACCAAACTTCAGGCAGATTTCAGCACCTGACTGACTAACCCACTGAGCTTTCTTGCGGAATGGATGACTCACACTGGCCTTTCAACTGCTTGGATGGGAGGGCCAGGGTAGGGCTGCTGTAACTTCTGATTGGCTGACGGGGCCCAGCCCCTCCGAGGAGTCCCAGCACCAGTCCTTCCGTCGGAGTCAGAGGACGGAAATATAATTACGTAATGGGCAGAGACAAAGAGGTGGTGCCAAATCCAAATACGTCACACGTATCATTTTGCTGGACTGGAGAAGAAACGCTGCTGATTTACGGAGCCTGATGGCACAAAGGTAGCGTGCTTACACCAGGCTCATATCGCCAGAATCTCCGCTGCAGGCAAGGCTGGCCTGTGTGTATTTTTGTTGGCAAGGAGATAGCAGATGGGAGGGTGCACACGGGGAAATCGGGCTAGTCCAATCCAGCCTCTCCCCATTGAGTTCGAGGGAGGGCGGGGGGCACTCGGGTCCTCAGCTGCTCCGGAGTCTAGATTGCACGCCCGCAAAATCAGTGATAGTCAGTTTAAACCGGCTCAGCTCATTTTCAGCCGGTAGTGTATTGTCGTTTGCAATCGGTTTAAACCGAATTCCGAACAGCCTAGTTATAAGAAAACAAAAGCAGCACACCAAATCCGATTGGAAACACTTTACATTTTACCCCACTGTTTCTTTCTTATATCTACTTGGACTAAATGCGGACTGTTTGTTGCCTCGCATGTACAACCATGGGACCAAATGACATCCAGCTAAAAAGGCCATCACAATTATTCGACTGTCGTTATTACTCTTAAACCTAAGAATGTTCATGCACTGCTATCCCTATCCAGAGTTTCTTTCCCAACAAGGGAAACCCAAAGCTGATGAACAAGGCCTTAACCCATTCTCTTCACCAGTCAAGATGCACGAGGCATCTCTAGTTTGCAAAAAGCGAGGGAAAATGGGAAAACGAAAATTATCAAACAAATAAGTCCTCCAATCTGCGTAAACAGTGGCGTGGGGAGTACCAACCATAAATTGATGACGCTGAAGGCAAAGGCGTAATCGCTGGAATATCAAAACAAGAAGGAATATATAATCAACAGCCTTCACACTGCAGCACTGAGTTAAACCCTGCCTGCCTGCCTACACCCTAGGGAGCCGTTTGTCAGGAGCTCAAAACCAGGAAATATCGATGCAGCCCCTCATCCTTCCGAGGTCGATAAATAATTATCCACAAATAGGGTAAATGTAACATCGATTGTTTATAGCGCTAAAAGACATTTTGGGCGGAAAAATACCATTTAGTTCAAGTTGCAACGAGTAGAAATTGTGATTTCTTCAACGGCTGGGAAACAGAACTACACAGGCGAGATCTCGATGGACTGTCCCAATGTATTTCTTTTTAATGCGGCATTGTGCCATCACTCATTTTAGGACTGGCACCGGGCTTAAGTAGCTAGAGAAGCGTGGCAGGCGCACAAATGCTCAATTACCAACAGGCACACGAGCCGATGTTGCACAGTGAGCATGCTGCACCATATCGTTATGTATTCTCAGTCATCCAATAGATTTGGACAAGCGATTATTTCGTGCAATCTAGGCGCTACTTTTCTTATACGCTAAATTGAAAAAAAATCCATATATTAAAGGGGGTCTTTGAGCGGGGGCTCGTGAATTCACAATAATAAATCCTTCAGTACATTGCATTCCATTAATCTCTTGCAGTACACTGCAAGCAGAAGATTTAAACAGCGGCAAGATGTTCTGCAATGAGGCTGCTACTAAATTACTTATTTCAGTGTACACAACACCTACATTCGAGGCCCTTTTAAGGGATTATGATTTATGAACAATCAGAGTTTAATGTGGGGCCTCTAGGCTCACGACTGAGAGCAGAGGAGAGCTGATAATGTGTGGAGATCTGGGTCGCAATCGTGTCCGATTAGGAGCTCAATCTTATGCTGCGTTGTAGAACAATTTGCTAAAGGAGAAAATAGATTAATTCACTGATATTTAAAACTTGGACCAGGTCTGTAAGCCTGTGCTGTCCTGATAACGGACAAGCCTCAACCGCTCTGAAGAGAGCAGAGCCTTTCACGCAGGATCCTGCCGATGGTATGCTGAAACAAGTTCAACAAGCGCTGTACAAGATGCCAAATACGGCCATAGTAACTCATTAAAAAACACAAACCTTCATGACATTTGACCTCGGAGGCATTTATGAGTTAAGGCCCCAGGCTTAAAGCATTAACAGTGAGCCAAGCTTCATACGATGAAAACAAGCATTTGCAATGCGGACATCGGGAGGAGGGCGAGAACTGATGTCAACACATGACGACAACTGAAAAGACGGGAGGGAAAGCGAAAGCCAGAGCAGCACTTACTTTGATCGCCCGAGCCGCTCCCAAAGCAGGTCAGTCTCCTCCATCACGGGGCTCGGCAGCAGGGCGCGCCGGGATGGTTCACAGCGACCTGAGGCTTGGGGTCCATTGCCCGGCGATGAAGTTCAGTGCCACGTGGGCTTAGGCTCCCCGGACCGAGTGAGGAGGCAAGGAGCGAGTGCTGCGTCTGAGGGGCTCTGTATACGAAGGCACAGGAGCAGGCTGTGCTGAGGAGGCAGCAGGCACGCTGAGCGCTGGCACGGGTGACACGCCTTAGCAGAGAGGCGAGCCTCGCTCGCAAAAGTGAAGGCGTGGGGGAGCTCGCAAAAGTGCCGAGATAGCAAGAGAAGAGAAGCTGCGGGTGCACATCGGCTGTCTGAAAGACGCCGTGAGCGCGCACATGGGCTATCCGAGCGCCATGTGCACACGCAATGCACCTGTCCTGTCCTGCACCATCGCGTATTATGTTTTTGGGGGGCAGTTTTATATACCGCAACCTCGACCCGAAGGTAACGGTGAGCAACAGTAATATTACACAAGGAAATATTTATTTTCTTGTAAGCACGGGGAGATTATGTGATGTATTACATCCTTGCAGGCGCTGCCCGGGTGAGGAGCGAAGAAGCCCCTCCCGCCCGGCGTCGACGACACTTCCGTTGCCAGGCAACGGCCCCACCGGCACCAATCCCAGCGCGGCTCCTCGTCTGACGTCAGAGGAGCTGCGCTCGGGATTTGTGAGGCTAACGAAGTTCCCGGGCTGCGGCGGTGTTTACGGGGAGCCAACTTATAATTGACATACAATGCCGCTGTGGGAGGCGGCGGTGATTTCAGACAGGCACCTTCTAGCACAGTGCCTTCACATGCGTAAGGGGAGAGGAGCCCGGTGAGTAGGGTGGGGGTGTACGCGCGTGTGTCTGTTTGAGTGTGTGTGCGTGCGTGTGTCTGTTTAAGGGGGGTGCGTGTGTGTATGCAGCATGTGTCTG
>NC_141694.1:929996109-929998609 GCF_964263255.1 Lissotriton vulgaris
TATATATATATATATATATATATATATATATGCATATGCATATGTATATGTATATATATATATATATATATATATATGCATATGTATATTATATATATATATATATATACACACACACACATATGTATACATTGCGCTCCAATTCCTCCCGATTTAGTCAAGAAGATAAACAGCACTCAAAGAGGTAAATTGCCAATCACGCTGATTTTATTTTCGCGGAAGGGGCTCACACAGGCGCGTTTCGGCGTGCTGCCTTCGTCAGTGTGTGTTACACAAAATACAAAATACACAGTCGACATGTTCATGAAGCTCTCAGATGGATAGGGACATGAACATAGACAAAGGACTCTCATCACTGTGTTCAAAGGGCGCGCCATCTTGGAATGACATTAGATGTATTATGTCACGATCAGTAAATAAGATTGAATACAATATGGCCCACAGATGGGCAAACGCCCCTTGAGAGACAGTGATGTTTTCATTATACACATTGTTCTTAAAATGAACAGAAAATCAAGCCGTGGATCGGCTAATGTTCCTTATCTTGCATGTCATTATACCCAACATAATTCACGAATTACACTTTCATTCCATATATGGAAAAATTACTTATGAAGGGAAAAGAAAGCTCAACAAACAGATGCGGTAGGTGTATCGGCGGAGAAAAATGGCATGACATTTCAATACTTCAACCAACTCAATAAATCAATCCTGTTGAGTTATATCTCTGAGTGTTACTAGGGCTCGTTACTTTGCAGAACAGCTCTGGTGTTATCAGCCTAGATCACTAATTCAGAGATAAAAAAGGGTTTTTTTTCGCCCTCTGAGGCAAAATCATGACAGCATTATGAGTCAATTACAGATCTATAATAATTCATGGTTGCATGATTAGTGTACACTTAGCATAATTCATAAACACTAAAATGTTCTCCTCACATACTGAGATTCCAAATTTCATCATATTGCAAAGACAAATTCATAGTTTCAAAAATTCATAATCATAAAAATCATAATCATAAAAATCAAGTCAGATCCAATAGATCTGATTAAGTTTGCAGTTGAGAGTTAGCATAACAAACATCAGATACACAGAACAGTCATGTTACTTAAGGGGGCGGCATATTAAGAGATAAGTTACAGTTGGCTCTAGACTATACAACAAGATTATGCTCAAACAGTATTCAGGTTCTGCGTTCTTTACTGTGAGCTGTATCGCTTATTTATCTAGATGGAATGCCATCTCTTTCCCACTATTAAGACCTTTGGGGTGTTTTGCGGAGAGGTCTATAATATATCTCGATTCCAACCTCCCCCGTCGCCTCAGGCGGTCGCCACCCCTCACATTTGGGGGCACAATATCTATTCCAAAATATTGCAGTTTGTTACGGTCCCGTCCATAGGCCTCAGCAAAGTGGCAAGCCACCGGCTAGGCCGGGTCTGCCTTGTCTATCGCTCTGAGATGCTCTGATATTCTTAATTTAAGCTCTTTGATAATGCTTCCAATGTAGCGGAGGCCACACGGACAATGCAAGCAATAGACAGCATACTGCCTACTACAGGTGATAAATTTGTTTATATTCATTTTTCTCCCTGTTTGTTATTATGTACGAGAGGACCCGTTTACTACCTGCGCACGCTCTGCAGCGGCCGCAGGGGTAAAAGCCTTTTTGATCCCTTAGAGTATTAACTCTGGGGGCAAGTTTCTCAAAGTGGCTGGTGACTAACATGTCGCCCACTGATCTTGCTTTGCTGAAAGTAAGAAGTGGGTGAGTCGGTAAGTCCTCCTTAAGTATATTATCGGTCAGCAGAATGTACCAGTTTTTATTAAGCATCATTCTTAGATCCTTCGCCCCAGATGAATATGGGGTAATTAGCCTGAATTTCCCTTTATTGTTGGTTTTCTCCTTCCCACGTCCTCCCCATATAGGGTTGGAGGTGAGGAGGGTTCCTATCTCGATCTTCCTTACTTTATTCAGTGTCTTTTTCAACAATTTTTCGCCATACCCCCTGATCTTAAAGCGGGACAAGCACTCCGAGGCAGCCGCCTCGAAGTCAGAATCTCTGGAGCAGTTTCTGCGGAGCCTCAATAGCTCCCCGTAGGGGATACTATTGATAAGTTGGGGAGGATGACTGCTGCTGGCAAAGAGTGTTGAATTGCCAGCAGTCTCCTTCCTATATAGGGAGGTGTGGAGATGTCCTTCTTCAATAAATATTCTCAGATCCAGATAATCCGCTGCCACCGAACTAACTGAACCTGAGAAATGAAGGTTCAGATTGTTGTTATTAAGCATGTTTATATATTCATCTGCTGTTTCTCTCCCACCGCTCCATACGATAAACAAGTCATCGATGTAACGATGCCAGCATATTACTGTCCCCTCTTGCTCCCGAACTTTACAGCTCCTGGGCACCTGCTCCTCCCACCAGCCCACGAATAAATATGCGTAGCTGGGAGCAAAGCAGGTGCCCATCGCTGTCCCTGACCTCTGTATGTACAGTT